>NC_081412.1:545136701-545169201 GCF_030272615.1 Cryptomeria japonica | reverse complement strand
TCAAAGCCTAAGAAGGATTCAACTGGCAGTGAGCATTCCTCCAAGCCAACACCTAAGTCTGATTACAAATTGAAGTCCTATCCCAAATAGGAGCACTCTTCTAAGTCTGGCGAGTCTTCCTCCAAGACTAAGAATAAGTCAGATGAACTTTGCAGTTTTTGTGCCAAAGAAGGTCATCCAGTTTCTCATTGTTGGAAACAATTAGAGGCCTTGGAGGCAGCCATGCAACAACATCATATTTCTTCTCTTCAACCTCCATCTTCCTTTTCTACTGGGAAAGGAAATGCACTTTCTGCACGAGTTATTCCTTCTGCATCCACTTGGATTATTGATTCTGGGGTTTCTCACCACATGACACACTCACTGCAACTTGTTACCTCACTTGCTCATAGTAATACTTTATAGATTGCAGTTGGTGACTCAACACAACTTTCATTTTCAGGTTCAGGTTCTATTCCATTGACAAGTGGTTGTTTTCAGGATGTTCTTTTGGTTCCTGACATTTCTACGAACCTCCTCTTTGTTTATCAGATTTGTCATTCTGGCTCTAGTAAAATGGTTGAGTTCTCACCACATGATGTGTTTATTCGAGAGCTCCATGATCTGGATTTGGTTGTGGCTACTGGCAGTGTTGATCTTGATTCTCGGTTATATTTGTTTGATGGCTTTGAGAGTCCATATGGTTCAGGTGTTCTCTTGTAGCACATGTAGATTCAGTGAGCAGATTGTGGCATGAGCGTTTTGGCCATGCCAACTACAGATACTTACAACAGATGAGCACACAGGAACTTGTTATTGGGCTCCCTCAGATATCATGTACTAATGGTGTATGTCGAGGTTGTGCACTTGGCAAGCATCACCGTGATCCTTTTCCTACAAGCAGAGCCACCCGTGCTAAGGCACCCTTGGATTTGATCCACAGTGATCTTATGTCATTTCCGACTCCCTCCTTTTCAGGGTCCAAGTATGTGCTCACTTTCATTGATGACTTGTCCAGATGCACATGGGTGTACTTTCTTAAGTACAAGTCTGATGTCTTTGATTCATTTCGAGTCTTTAAGACATTTGTAGTGAAGCAGTTTGGTCTTTCTATAAAGAGGATACACATAGATAATGGGAGAGAATATGTGAATCAAGTTTTTACAAATTTCTGCACAGAGCATGGTTTTCAGCATTAGTTATCAGTTCCTCACACCCCACAGCAGAATGGTGTCATTGAGAGAAAGAACAGGAAAACTACTGGAGATGCCCAATTGCATGCTTCAGTCATGTTTTATGCAACTTTCTTTTTGGGCTGAGGCAGTTAATTGTGCCACCTATATTCAAAATCAGATGCCTCATAAGGCCTTGCACCAGTTGACTCCTGAGGAGGCTTGGTCCCATGTCAAGCTTGATGTTTCTTCATTCCGAGTTTTGGTAGTGAGGCTTGGGCATTTAATCCAGACACTCAAAGGAAAGCCATGGAGAGGAAAGCCAACCACTCATTTTTGTTGGCTACTGTGAGGATGTTAAGGCGTACAGGTTGTTTGATCCTTATTCCTGAGAGGTCCTATTTAGGCGGGATGTCCAGTTTGATGAGTGCCTTCCTCAGATGGATTCTCCATCAACAACTTATTCCTCACTGTCTCCTCCTCCCTCTTCATCTTTTGAGGATTCCTTCTTCCTTGAGGATGATGCAGATGATGATCCACAATCACCACCACCACCGCCACCATCACCACCACCACCTGCCGCTCAGCCTTTGCCCAAGTGGGCCCGGTTTATAGTTGATGTTGTTGGTTCTATGGCAGGTGATCCTTTAGACACTCGTCATACTCGTGTACACACATCTAGTTCTAGTCTTCTAAGTCATGCCATTCGGATGATCCTCAAAAAATTTCAGAGGTGACAGGTCACCCAGAGTGGGATAGGGCCATGGATGAGGAGTATTATTCTTCGATGAAGAATCATACTTGGGATCTTTGTTCTCTTCCAAAGGGCAGGAAGTTGGTTCGGTGCAAGTGGGTGTATCGTACCAAGTATGCTACATATTGTTCTATTAATAAGTATAAGGTTCGTCTTGTTGCGAAGGGGTTTTCTCAGGTGGAGGGTATTGATTACTTTGAGACCTTTGCTCCTGTCGCCAAGATGAATTCTATTCGCTTTGTATTTTCTCTGGCAGCTTCACGGGGATGGACAGTTTTTCAGATGGATGTGAAGAGTGCTTTCTTGCATGGAGACCTTTGTGAGGAAATCTATATGGAGCAGCCTTAGGGATTTGTGCAGGATTCCTCTTTGGTTTGCAGACTTCGATGTTCATTATATGGTCTCAAACAAGCTCCTCAGGCCTGGTATGAGAAGATGGACTCTTTCTTGCTTTCCACACACTTTACACATTGTCATTCTGATCCTACAATCTACATTCAATGTCAGGGGGATGATATAGCTATTCTTGTGCTCTATGTTGATGATCTTATCATTACTGATAGCTCATCCTCCTTGATTTAGGATATTCAGCGAGCCTTGATGGAGTAATTTGAGATGACAGATCTTGGCCTTCTGCACTATTTTTTGGGCCCACAGGTTATTAAGTCTTTTGATGGGATTTACATACTTCAGTAGAAGTATGCTCTTGATATGCTTCACATATTTGACATGCTTACTTGCAAGCCTACACCCACACCATTTCAATAAGGTGTTGTTTTGTCTACCACTTGTTTTATACCTTCTATGGATTCTACCTTATATAGGCAGTTGGTTGGCAGTTTGTTGTACTTGACACATATGTGCCCGAATCTTTCTTTTGTGGTTGGTCTTGTCTCTTGGTTCTCCCATGATCCTCATGAGAGCCATTGGAAAGCAGCCAAATGTATTTTGAGGTACATTCGGGGCACTACACAGTTTGGCATTCACTATACTTCAGGATCCCCTCACATTGTTGGCTTCACTGACTCAGATTGGGCTGGTGATGCTCAAGATCAAAAGTCTACTTCTGGTTTTGTTTCTTGCCTTGGTTCTAGTCCTATCACGTGGTCTTGCAAGAAGAAATTTTCTATTGCATTATCATCTATAGATGTTGAGTACCGAGCAGCAGTGTTAGCTAGTCAGGAGATTTTATGGCTTCGACAGTTGATGACTAAGTTTGGGTTCCCTCCTGATAGTCCCACTATTCTTTGGTGTGACAATCAAAGTGCCATTCACCTTTCTCACAACCTAGTGGAGCACTAGCGGTCTAAACACATTGAGCTTCACATGCACTTCATCAAACAGTTGATTCAGGATGGCTTTCTCATCTTGGAGTACATTCCTATAGAGGAGCAGGTTGCTGACATCTTCACTAAACCTTTTGCATCTCCGCGCTATCTTCAGTTGCGCTCTATGCTTGGGGTGGAGGAAGTTGTCCTATGGGGGTCTCATTGAGGCCTTCCTTCCTTCATGTTTTTTTCTTTACATGCTTTTTCCCATCTCTTTTAGGAGTAGATTTTTTTCCCATGTGGTTTTCTCTATTTCTCTGTTTCATAGAGATTTGGTTGTGATTTGGTACCTCATCAGGCCTTGTTGTCGGGACCCAAATTTGCCTTCTTCTTGTAGTTGCATTTTGCTTTCCTGCATTTAGTGTTTTTAGCTAATCCCTAAGTTCATCTTAAGAGGGGGTGTTAGAGTTATCTTGTATTAGCTAATAATTATTTATTTAATTATTAGTCTATTATACTCTATGCTTAAGCTAGACTTAGGCATTTAATAATATTGTAGGTATTTAATAATTAAATACTCTTTATCCCTTTAGGGTTTCTTTAGGGTTGCATATCTTTGGGGTTTCTATTCTCCTATCATAAGGATTGTATTGTAACTTTTCTTTTTCAATTCCCTCTGTGAATGTTAATCTTTTTTCAGAGCCTTTTTTGTGTTCAGTCTCCAATCTTCTCTTATGATGGGTATTCTTGCATACAAATGCTCTTGGGATCTTAGAAGTTGTACTTTCTCAACTTCTTCAATAACTTTAATAGAATGTCACATTTTGGTCTTAGTTGTTTTCCAACATGGAGTTCATAGCCCTCCTTGGTGTTATAGCTTCCAGATTTGGAGCCATCCCACACTAGTTTATCATGGCTAAGCTAAAAAGATATGACTCTCAATTCTAGGAGTTGAATCAACCCCTCTTTCTCTCCAGTCGGAATATCTATGTTATCCAAAGATTTTCATCTCCACTTCTTGGTTATGCTTCCATCTTCTACTTCAATATAATTTCTGACATGTTTTCCCCATCTATCTTCCAAGAGGGTTTGTGCTTATTTGAAATTAGCCAACTTGTTGATTACCAGATAACCACCCCATGAATTTGCCAGAACAAGGCCTGGTCACCCTCTCCTAGATTCCATGTGAGTTTTTCTAAAATAATGCTTCTGTAGTCAAGCACGAAGTTCCAAATGTGTGACCCTCTTGGGGGGTTATCAGTTCTAAGATGCTCATAGGGTTTATGCTATTCAAATATTTATGATAAAGGATTTTGGCCCATTTAAGGTGGGGGAATTTATGCATTCTCCAAACTAATTTTGCTCCTAAGGCCTTACTTTGATCCCTCGTGTTCTTAATTCCAACCCCACCAATCTCCTTAGGCTTGCAGACTTTATCCCAAGCCAGTAATGCAAATTTCTTTTTATCTCCTGACCCTTGTCAGAAGAAATTTCTTAAGATTTTGTTTAGCTCCTCCTTTTTGACTATCGGGAGGTCAATACAAGATAGTTGATAAATTGGCATGGAAGAGAGAGCTAATTTTATCATGGTAGCTCTACCCACTGAGGAGAGCCATTTTCCTTTCCAGGATTCTGCTTTGGATTTTATTTTGTTGACAATATGTTCCCAAAGTTTAGATGATCTACAACCTTAAACTAAGGGTAAGCCAAGATATTTGCATGGTAATTCCCCTACCCTAAAATTCAAAATATTACGGATTGCATATTCCTCATTTTTATCGATGTTAAAAAAGAAGATTTCATATTTTCTAGTATTATTTTCCTGCCTTGAAGCTTTAGCATAGGAATCAAGAATTACCTTGAATGAGCATGCCTCATGTCTCTTGCCTAGGCCATATATCATAGTATCATCAACAAACTGATGATGAGTGATGGGAGCCACCCCCTTGGTTATTCTAATGCCTACCAAGGACTCCCTATCTCTAGCTCTAGAAATTAACCTACCCAGAGATTCTGCCATAATGATAAAGAGAAAGGGAGAAATAAGATCCCCCTGCCTCAATCCCCTAGAAATTCCAAAGAAACCCTCAGGGGAGCCATTTACCAAGATGGACATTCTAGGAGAGGAGATGCATTCATAAATGAGGTTAATTCATGATTTAGCAAAACCGAAGGCTTCCAGACATTTACAAAGGAAATGCCAATCAACTTTATCATAAGCTTTCTTAATATCGAGCTTAATAAACATACTCAATTCCTTGTTTTGTTGGATGGAATGAATGACCTCTTGGGAAATGGTAATACCATAAAAAATAGACCTACCTGGGACAAAACCAGTTTGATCTTCACTTATAAGGAGAGGGAGCAATTTCTGTAGTCTGTTGGCAATAGTTTTGGAGGGCAGTTTGTAAATAGTATTGTATAGAGATATTGGTCTAAAATCGTCAAATGAGTCTACCTTATCCTTCTTAGGAATAAGGGTGATAAAAGTGTTATTGATTTCCTTGAGCACCTTCCCCGAGTTTCTGACTCCCTCTAGTGCCCTTTTTGCATCATCCTCAATAAAATGCCACCACTTCTGAAAAAAGGCAGTTGGGAAGCCATCAAGCCCAAGAGCCTTGTTAGGGTTCATCTGCCTTAGGGCTATTTCCACTTATTCTTTGGTGAAACTAGCACCTAGACTCTTGTTTTGCACATTAGTGATAATTTTTGGGATGTTGGCCAGGATAGCATCTCGGGAGCTTAGGATAGAGCCTTCCCAGTTATTTAGGATATTCTCAAAATACTTGATTGCCTCTGCTGCAATTAGGTTAGGGTCTTCAGTATAATGACCATCACTCGTTCTAATTTTAGTTATTCTATTAACTGACCTCCTCTGTTTAGTGCTATTGTGAAAAAACTTAGAATTCCTATCTCCATCACTTAACCATAATTCTCTAGACTTTTGGTGCTAAAAAACTTCCTCCTTAGGCAGTATATCCTCATAATTCGCTAGTAACCTTTTTTCTTCCACAAAAAGAGTCTGATCCATCCCATTATCCATAACTATCCTATTGAGTGCACCAATCTCACCCTCTAGTCTAGCCTTTGTTTCAAAAATGTTACCAAAGTGCTTTTTATTCCACCTTAGCAGGTTACTCTTAACCACCTTCATCTTGCTAACAACATTAAAAAGTCTGGACCCTATGGTTTCTGACTCTTTCCACCATTGCTCAATCAGTCCCAAGATCTTGTCATCTTTCGGCCACATCAATTCAAATTTAAAAGGACACCTTCTAGGTTTGCATTCTTCTGTAATTGATAATTGAATGGGATAATGATCAAAGCCAGCGATAGGAAGGACTTTTGCATCTAGTGAATTAGGGAAGTTTATTAGGATTCCCCAGATAAAAAACCTATCCAATTTTTCTGCTATGAAGCTAAAGCCTAACCTTCTATTGTTCCAGGTATAAGTTTCCTTTGCTGTCTTAATCTCCATAAGGCTGGTTCTATGTACCCAATCACTAAAATTCTTATCTGATTATGACCTTGTTTTGATCCCTCCCCATTTCTCTTTTGGGTCCAAGATGGCATTAAAGTCTCCCCCAATGATACAGGTTTGGTTAGGGATTGCTTTTAGAAATAGATCCAGGCCCCTCCATGTCCTTCTCTTATCCTTATTTTGTGTTGGGCCATATACATTTATAAGCATGAAACATAAGTTGTTTTTGATACTTTTAACCCAACCACTCATCCAATGTGCTTGGCTATTAACCATCTCAAAGGAGACCATTCTAGGACCCCAAATTACAACCAAGCCTCTTGAGGCTCCAATAGTTAGATGTCTTACCATCTCCCTAATGCCTAATTTTTTCTTAAAGATCTCAATATCATCTAAGTTAAGTTTAGTTTCCTGTATCATAGCTATCTCAGAGCTAGTAGATGTAATGCAACGTTTTATGATCCGCTACTTGTTAGGGGCATTCATTCCACGAGAGGAGTTTCATGGCTCCTTGGGAAGGTACTTCCCCTTCCCTGTATCAAACATAGAAGTTAATTTTACCTAGCCTTCTACAGACCCATCTAGATTTCTCAGTTCTGATAGAGATTTCCTGCCTCTTTTTTAAAATTGTTTCGCACAATCTGGGGTTTCCATGCCCCACTCATTCTGATCAATCCCCAAAACTTCCATCCTGAATTCCCCGACCTCTCCATCTTCATTGCCCAACCCTTCCCCCAACTCATCCTGATTGCTTGCCTCCCCTGCCACATCTTTTAATTACATAATCTTCGCAATTAAGGCTTGTTTCTGGAGTGCCAACTCATCTTCATCAACAATTTCCTCTATAAATCTATCCATAAGATCGTTAATGACTTCATTACAGGCTTGGCTGATTGAATCCTCCTTCCTCCCTCCAATTGACACATCCTTGTCACATGGTGACATATTATCTCTGCCCTCCAACATCTCAAGATGCCCATTTACCGACTCGTCAACACAATCCACCCTTTCAGTGATATTGATTATCTCTACAACCATTGTGAGGTTCTCAGGAAAGGGCTCCTGACTCCCACCATCCATTTTCTTGGTCTCTAACCATTTATTGAGACCACTCATAATCTCCCCTTCAATTCTTCCCAACTCATGATTATGTTCATCCATATGAGATGAAGGTGGTGATATATTATCATGCGAAGGCTTTACCAAACTTGGCTGAGCAAATCCTGACAAAGGACAATTCCCATCAGAAATTATAGTCTCATTATTTTCTGGGGGCTTCTCAAGTGCTAGTGGGGAAGCAAAGAGAAGTTCCTTATCCAACACAAATTCTCCTTCTTCAATCTTAGAGGAAGGGTTTGGGACAGAGGCATCCTTAATCCACCTGGACGTACACCCAACGCCCTCAAAGCCCTCCGACCTTATGGTTGAATTAGCTAAATTCTGGTGCTTTGTTAGCGAGGGTTTGGGAGTTTTAATTTTCTTTCTTACAAGAGAGGAGGGTGATAACTTAAAGACTAAGTGATTCGATACCGGAGCATCGTAAAGTTCAGGTTCTAAATAGTATTTACAATTAGCAATTGTGAAGATTATTGGCTTAAGCTGAGGTATGTAGGAGTCCAAATTGATAAGCATTTTAATATCTGAAGAACGACACCAGTTCTTCTCAAGGCCAATAAAACCCCCAAGGCAATCACCGATATTAAACAAGATTTGGGCATGCATAAGTTCTACCAGGATGTATTTAAATCTAACCCATTTTGAAATTTCCTAAAACTTATACGTGCTAGGGCAAAAGTTTGGCTGCTAATCTATGAAATTAAAATTATAGCTATGATAAAATACAAATTTACCAATTAACAACTCCATTTTTATTGATTGCCTTGTACAATCGATAAACAAAAAGTCATTAGGGAGGATAGTAATACTTACCTGACCCACATAAGTCTCTTCCAACCAATGGGCAATAGATTCCACCGATTGACCTTTCCCACACCATTTGGCAATTAAACCATACTTTCTACAATGTTCCCTCAAACCCTTGGCAAATTTTTCTTCAAAGACATAGCAAATCATCCCGTGGTATAGGGTTTGCAGTTTCTGGTTTGTTTGGCTTATTCCGAATAAAGGTACCATTCCTTGATCTTGTTTGAGGCAAATAATGAAGGGGCGATGATGCACCGAGGATAGGGGTTCATCTCCCACCTAGGGGGATCACATTGGCACTTGTAGCAAAACTCGGTGTGAATGAGGATATTGGGGAAATCCACACCTTCTCTCCAATATTTTCATGGTTAAAATTACCAGAGAACCTGCCTTGAGTCTCATCGGTTCGAGCCCACAATAGCCTACGAGATCTCCTGCTTAAGACATCATGCCAGTCATTCGAATTGTGACCATTGGATATATTTTCTAGGTTCTGTTTCTGAGGCCACCGCTCCCTCCCATGGTAAACCAAAGTAGGGTAAGCAACAGGCTCTATACCTATAGCAGGGGGAGGATGATGACCCAAAATTCCAAATTTGTTCTCCTGAAACCTATAGGCAGGAGAACTCGATATAGGGTTTTGTAATGTTTTCTGCTTTATTGCCAAATTTTGCTTCTTGCGAGCCATGATTTTTTTTTGATATAACTTGATTATGTCAGTGTACTATGTGTATGTGGGAAAAGCAGTGCAATGAAACGAAAATTACAAAAATTATTCAAAGACTTGCCCACACACTAATGGGACTCTTGGTGCAAGTTATGGAGCTATGTGGAATAGCTCAACTTCCCAAGGGGTGTTCCATTGTTCTCTATCTCACAAGACCCTCAAGCCAATGCCTTTGCTCTCAGATCACTGAGCAAAGTGACTTAGGGATGACAATCATGAGAATGAGGGATGCTTTTGATCAATCTTAGTATGAATGCATCCTATCTATGCATGATTTTAACAAATGATCTAAACTAGTGATGATAAGATGACAAGATTAGTAAAATACTATCCTAACATGATATACTAGTTTATATGATTAATTAAGATAATGGAAATGCTTCTAAAAATGATTATTAGATTATTTTTCTATTCCAAAGAGAGACTAAATGCTTGCTAAAAATGAGTATAAGTGTGATGCTAAAGAATTGGATCCTTTTGAAGGAGGAATGGGCTCTATTTGTAGGAAAAATAGGGCAATGGATGGTCGAGATTGGATGAGCTTATCAAGGGTCAGGATTGAAAGTTATCAATCCATGTTTACAATTCTCACCAATGAAATGGTGACAATTGTCAACATAAGACTGCTTGAGAGGAGATGTAAGAAGCATTAAATGCTTGAGAAGACCTCATGGTTACCTTAGGAGGTAAGGGTTAAGGTTAGGTTATGATTACCCATTGGATAAAGTTTTTACCCAAAGGATAAACTCTTGTGCAAGGGTTAAAGGAATAACCATGGTCAAAGCAATGAATGCTTGATGAGACCCCTAGGTTAGATGAGGGTTGAGTTAGGCAAAAAATCTCTAACCATGCCACAAAAGGGTTAGTTAACCATTAATGGTTTGAAAGACTTTGGGGACAAATTTGTAAGAGTCCTTCCAAATTTGGGGGTATTCAACAAGTTAGCTTGTTGAAGGCATAAAGGCTTTAATGCCTTTGGAATACTTTACTCCAAATTTGAGAAGTGACATCCTCAAATTTAGGGAAAGGGGATAATTGAAGGATTTAGGCTAATTGATTAGGATTAGATGGGTTTTAGAAGAATTTAGGAAGGGGGTTTAGGAGGCAAGTGGGAGATGTAGGAAAATGCAAGTGGGTGAGGAATAATAGAATTTAATTAAAATAAATTGCTTTATTTCAATTGTGGTTGCAAGTGGAGGATTTACATAAATTAGATTTATTTATTTGGAGTGAACTTTTTAATTAAATGTAAATTTAATTAAAAGTAGAGAGAATGGATTTAATTAAATAAAATGATTTATTCAATTAAATGATGTGAAAGGTTTAAGTGAATTTAAATAAATAAATTGAATAATTTATTTAATCAAATAGAGGAATGTGGATGATTTAATTAAATTAGATTTAACTAAATAGAGGAATGTGAATAAAATGAACATTAAATATTCATTTAGGAATATGGTCATTTTTATACGTCTACACTATGAACTAGTTTACTAAAATATATCTTATTAGTTCTTTGTCTTATACAAGAATACTGATGCATTCACTAAGTTTTATTAGTTGGTAACAAATGAATCAATGAGATGCTATAATTAAAACAGTTTGACCACAATTTATTATGCATATTTTTTTCAAGTTCCTTTTAATATATCAAAATTAATTTATCCCTGGTGGGCTCATTTGGAGCCTTTCAACTTCACCAATAGACCAAGGGCCCATTGACAACTATAAAATCTTTTAACTTTTTCCATTTTGACTATAAAAAAGTTAATAGTGCAAACTTATTTTCATGTCGCTTTCTTATTTTATTTATGTCTTATTTGACAAATGAAATTATTTTTATTGAAAAAAAAGTTGATCAATCAATACAATTTATTTATTTATTTGAGTTAATTTTGATTTATTGGAAAGGTGAAATAGAGAAAATGAGAGATTGCAAATAAAATAATTAAAATTTGCATCTATTCTAGTTTAAAATGAAAAAATATATCTATTTTTTGTCCTTTTAAGAAGAATAATAATGCATCTAATACATTCATTTTCTTAACCAATGAGCATATAGAATTAAAAATTTGAGTAACAATCTTATAGTCTACATTTCATTTTCAAGACTATTAATAACTTTAATGATATGAACACTATTATATACATCATGATAGTCATTTTCAGTATGTCAAAATAGATTAATACAATTTTTTTCTTAATAAAATTAAAATTAAATTTATTCTCTCTTTAAATAATATTTTTCATTATAGACACATACCATAAAAGTCCAACTCTTTAAATGTTCTGAGGTTTACCAAAAAAAATCTCCTCTTTCATGTGATAGAATCTTCTAAAATTTTAATTAATAAAAATGTGTAAATACAATGCCATGTCCATTAAATTTAATAAAAAAAATAAAAATCTCTTAAAAAAAATCAACGTAAGGAGCTGGCGCTTCGTGATCATAGCCGAATTAGTTAGGTATTACAATGGACGGTAGCCCTACATAAACAAACACATGTTCTTCCCCTGGGGCATGGAAAATGGTGGGCCCAAGGAGCGAATGGTAGCTGATGCTTCCAACTCTTAAAACCGAATAAAGTCAACACACTAACACCTTAAAAAAGAAGCGTTATTACATAGGCAATTAAATAAAAAAAGAGAGAAATATACGTGATTATGTTGGAATATACCTCTTCAATTCCACGCGAATAGGAGGAAGACCGATTAAAAATTAAGCAAAATAAAATCATAGCTCCGGAATAACAGAATAGTGAAGAGCACAGGGCAGAGGTCTTTGGTTTGTTTTGTGGGTGTTTCAGGCCATTTTCTATACGGAGAAGAAGAGAGCTCTGTTGTTCTGTTCAACCATGGCTGTTCCATCAGAGCAAGCCAGAACATCAATGCTTCCAAGCTTTTTGTATTCCTCCTCTTCTTCTTCGGTTGTGTCGGATATTGTGTTGAATAGGAGGAATGTTGTCACAGAAAATGCGAATGTCGTTTCTCCTTCTGCTCCTCGAAAGACATTTGTTGTGCCGGCTCCCAGTGAGCCCGGGAAGATTGCCATGTATTCACCGGCTTTCTATGCGGCATGCACCGTGGGAGGCATTCTCAGTTGTGGTCTCACTCACACTGCCGTAACCCCTCTCGATCTTGTCAAATGTAATATGCAGGTAGATGCCTAAATTTTGAGTCTTTTGGATTGGAATATGTTGTTCATATTAATGTCTTGCAGGTGCAGATAATCTAATTCTTCTTTTTTCATTTGGGGAGGTTTTGAGATCTATTAGAATTCAGTATTTCGCAGGGGTGCAAATCAGTTTTTTGGGCTATTGGTGTTTTTCTGATGTTCTGTTGGTGGAGAATCAAACTGTTTTTTAATTGTGTACTTGGTTTGGAGGTTGAGATCCATGTTAAGACAATCTTTTCATGCTGTGTATGTACACCAATTTCTGGTTTTTTGGGTATTTTATTCTTATTTTTCTGTTGAGGAATTCAGATTGATTTATTGCGTGCATATACTTATGCGATTGAGATCCGGGTCAACCAAAATTTTCATGTGGGTGGGGACGTAAGCCAGAGTGTTTCCTATGAGTATATATAAATCGCTTGTTGGTATCAGTTTTTTGTCTAAGGGTATTTGATAAGCTTTGAAATCTCTATTGAAATCTATATATGGCTGTTTGGGTATGCTTTTGAGATCTACGCTTATTTGATTTGTCATCTGGGTGGGTATGTTCAATTTTTGTTCTTTCTTATGAGCTTTTGGCGTCTGGGTATTTGCATTTGGTAGGCCGTTGAGATATTTGTTAATTCAAAATTTCGTTGGTGTGGGGATTTAAATAAGTCTTTTGCTTACGGTTATCTATAAATCTTCAATTTTATTCATAATTCTGATCTGAGAACTTGGGTATTCGCTTTTGGTTAGGTCGTTTAGATACATGATAATTTGATTTTCCAAAAGGGTGGGGATTAAATCTATTTCTTGTTCATTTGTCAAGTCTCTGGTTCTCTATTATATCTGAATCTGGGATTTTTGATATCTAATAAATCTTGGATCGATGATCTGTTTTATAATTTTTTTTTTTCACATTGCGATTTCTCAATATGGATTATGTTTATATGACCATGAACACTGTGCAAGATACCTTAAATTCTGTAAAGCATTCATGGACATCTTGGTGAACAATCATGTCATTTGATACAATTAATCTTAAATAACTAGTCATCTGTTAAAATATGGGTCAGGCTCTGTCTGTCTTTGTATCTGAAGTAATCCTTTTGAATCATCTTGGTATTTGAGAAAATAACTATTAAGTATCTAGATATCTGATATGACATTTACTAGGGCTCTTGTCAGATTGCTGTTATTGAGCATATATTTAACTTTTAAATCTCCTTTTGGATACCATTTTGTCTGATGACTAGGGTTGTCTATCTTGGGTAGGACTGCATTTTGTATTTTTGATCAAATAATGAGGTTTCTGTCGACCCATGAAACGTATATATGAAAGTAGTTACAAGAGAGGCTCAAGGCTAACTACAAGGCTTAGTCCTTAAGAGCCCAAAGACATACAAAGCTAGCAACCCAGACATTTGCAAAAATAGTGCAACTTGGATCCTTAAACAAAGATTACCATTTGCGTCAGAAAAACCAAAGAGCTACACAATAGGAAACATTACCAAGGTCTATTTGGCACCCAGATCCTTTGCCACATCAGCTACATCAGATGTCCAAACAGATCCAGCTTCTGTTGCAACCCCAGCAGCCCCATGAGGGAAGATTACCACCTTCTCAGCCCTCAGAGTCCTGGTAAGCATCCGCTTGCACAAGAGGAAAAAGAACTACTGGGAAAGAACCCAGTCTCTGCACAATTGTCATACTGCAAGGAGAAAGGATAAGCCAAAACTAGGTTGCCATTCTTGTGAGTAATTTACAAAGCTTTAAGTACCGTGGAGAAATCTATCTAGAAGACCATCATTCCACCAATTTGTCTGGTACTGTGTCAATATCGCCCTTCAGGTTGCAGAGAGCCTCCTGAATGCAAGAGCTAAATTCACACACCTCAAAACCCCCCTTCACTTCCTTGATAGCATCCTGCAGCTCCACTGACCCCAAAAGTACTAATAAAATATTTAAATAACCCAATCCTCCACAACAGCATTTGGCACCAAGACATTCAACTTGGCCAAAAAGTTCTCTGCAATAAACTGCGTTGATTGTGGAACACCATTGTTAGCCAACCCACCCTGCCCCAGAACACTCTTAATCATCTGCAATGATATTGAGTTGGGCAAGGTCAGAAGCCATTAGATCCTTCAAGCCAACCCATGCATCCACTTGATTACTGATTTCTGTTGTAATGAGAGGCAAGCCCATCTTATTCACCAAGAAGTCCACTACCTCGTTTCAATCTCTCTAGCAATGCATAGAGAAGACATCATGCAAATTCTTCCTGAGGTCCACAACATCCTTAAAGAGTACTTTGAATTTTCAGCACCAAGTAAACTTCTTATGGATCTTATCCAATCTTGATGCCACCAACATCGAATTCCTGTCTACAATCAGGTTTCTATGGTCGAGTGTAACTGCCAATTTCAACCCTTCCACCAGGACATCGTATTCCTGTCTACAATCAGTTTTCTATAGTTGAGTGTAACTGCCAATTTCAACCCTTCCACCAGGACATCGCATCCTGCCCCATTATTAGACTTGTTACCAAGAAAGAACGAAGCACCTTTTGCAAAGGACCCTTTATCATCCCTTGGCAGACACCCAACCCCAAGCTCCCATCAAAATTAAGCTTAAAAAAGCCCACCAGAGGCCTAACCCTTGATAGGAGAGCGGCCGAGCCCTTACTACAGAGGACAGGGAGAGTCAAATCGCAGTTTATGAATTGGTGCCTGTTAAAAGCCTGTGACATGCACATGGGTCTGAAAACATTTTTTCACAATGCTAGGCATCTGAGCAAAACTTATGCCAAGCATTTAGGAATTCAATTTCATGTCCACTAAGATAATAAATTTTTTTGTACTTGGAAATAATAATTTTTAGACATCTCAATGATGGTTGAAACTTGAATTTTAAGTTTATTTCTTTTAAGTCTTTTTCAACTTCAAATTTATGGGCATTTTAAAATATCCAATAAGAATCTAAACCTTGCTGGTCATTTTTATAAACCTCCTTATGCATCTGTCTCTACAAATATTTATTATTTTTTGATCGGAATCTTACAAGAACTGTGTTATTTTCTGTATATCTAAGTTGAGAAATTGTGGCTTCTTAGCTTGCCAATTCAAAATCATTTCTCTGGGGTGCCTGACATATCTATTAATATCTTTATTATTTCATCTGAATCTTGTACAAAACACTTGATTTTGGTACGTCTCAGTTAAAATTTGTACTTTCTTACGTTACCAATTCAAAATCATGTTGTATGGGGTGCTTGATTCTGTATTTATTATTTGGTTGTTTGTAAAATTAGATTTATCATTTAAGTATCCAGGAACCTCTACAAACATTTGTGTGTGTTGTGGTGGTTGTTTGAATCTTTTCCTGAGGCATTTCAGGATTTTTATTTTCTCTCCTGAATATGTGTTTTTCTCATTTGGACAACTGGTAAATAGGTGTTTTTCTCTCCATCATAACCTCTTAAATTATATTACTTATTGGTGGAAAGCTAGAATCAGTTTCAGGTCTCTATAGCTGTTAACCTCTGTTATTTGTGGTCCTGCGTACTTGTGAAATTAAGATTTTTCCATAAAGTATTGCAGCTACTTATTCATCTATATGCATATTGAATTTATTTTAAAGCACACTGTGCACATTTGTAATCGGTGAAGCCAGCTATGATCGTCTAGATAGTAAGAAAATTAAACTTGAAGCGTTTCTCTATCTCTGGCACTTGTTTAATGTATCCGGATATAAGCTAAATTGCATCTAGTTATCTGTAACGACAGAATCTCTTTAAACCTTTTTTCCTTACATATTTTTTTTCCTGACAGCTATTTTATAAGTCACCGTATGTCGTCTCATCTTCAGACAAAGTTGTTTATAGTTCCCTTTTTTAGACATTATTTTTGGTTTCCTTATTTCCTTGTTCATAGTTTCAGTTTGAAGGTTTTGTCTAGCTGTAAATTAGCCTGTCATTATATTTACGAAACAATCTTTTGACTGGAAAAGCTGATGCTATATTAGTTTTCTTATGTTTGTGTTCAGAAAATCACATTGAAGCATATTTTCCAGCTTTAAATTATCCTATCGTTTTTTAATAAAAATAAAATTCTCCCCAGAAAAATGATGAAACGAAAATAAAAATATTAATTGAATCTCTTTTTCTTGTAATAATGAAATTCTGCCTAGAAAAATTAATGCGAATGTGAGTCAAAATTGAATCTTTCTGATAATTCAATTGTGGAATGTTATTCCGACTCATCTGATAATAATTGTTGCAGTATTAGTTTTGACTGATATGAGTTTTCTTCTGCCAAATTAATAATATTAAATACCTATTGTTTGTCATGCTGCAATTTTTAGATCAATCCTGCAAAGTACAAGTCAATTTTGTCTGGATTTGGCATTTTGCTTAAGGAAGAAGGAGCAAGGGGTTTGTTCAGGGGTTGGGTGCCAACTTTCTTGGGATACAGTGCTCAAGGTGCCTGCAAGTTTGGATTTTATGAGTACTTTAAAAAGTACTACTCAGATATTGCAGGGCCTGAGTATGCTACCAAGTACAAGACGCTGATCTACTTGGCAGGTTCTGCATCGGCAGAGTTTATTGCCGATGTTGCACTTTGTCCTTTTGAGGCAGTAAAAGTTAGAGTACAAACTCAACCTGGATTTGCTAGAGGATTGTCTGATGGGCTCCCAAAGTTTGTTAGACAAGAAGGAGTACTTGGGTATGTTCCTTGAATCTCTACCATGTGAAGTGTTTTCCAAATACACAGGGCAGACCAAATTTCATTGAATTGTTATGAAATCATGGAGTTTTCTGTTTTTGTTACTGTTTGCAGTCTGTACAAGGGAATTGGCCCACTTTGGGGACGCCAAATACCATGTAAGTATGAAATCTTTGTAATCTCTTTAAAGTTTGTTGAGTATTGATATATAATTAATTGATGTAGTAATTTTGGCTTCTAGACTGTGTAATGTGAAACCCATGGTTTATATGTGATAGCGTTGTAAAACATCTGGCAGAAAACTATGTATGGTCTATTTTTGGGTTTAAATTGAATGGTTTTTTAGGAGTCAATTTACTTCCATTCTTGTCAAAACATGAGGGACTTTATTCTAAACATGTTCTTTGAGGATTCTCTGAGGCCATTAAAAAACATGTATATGCGGTTGCTTTATCATATACATTTACTTAGTCTTCGGTCAAGTTCAGTGCTTCTTTTTACTTAGTCTTCGGTCAAGTTCAGTGCTTCTTTTTTCACTTTAATAGGTTTTTTCTGCTTGTTCGCTAGTTTTAGTTCACTTCTTTTTTTAACCATCTATATGTTCTGGCTTGTCAGAAATTCTGTTCAGTTTTGCCTATTTGGTGCTTAGAAGATCCTTTACTGTTTTTCAATTTTTAGTGTTATATAAGTTTTTCTGATAGTTGAAAAATAGGGCATTTGTTAAGTCTCCTTGCTCCTATATGATATTAGAAAAGCACCACTATTTTTTTGAAAACCTAAATAGGGACACGTGAAGGACAGCCATTGCTTTTCAACGGTTCATTTCCTCTGTCATATAGATAGTATATTTAATTTTTAAATCAGTATATATACATCGTTTCATCCAATATACTATTTTGACACCATAAATTCAGCTAAGGCATAACAAAGTCCACTCTCCTTTATCCATTAATCATGTTAACTCCGCTAGGTTTAATTTTCAAACATCTTGGATTCTATTTCGTAACAATTGCTACTGATTTGTGCTTGTGAAGCTTTAATAGGAGACAGCATGCTCCCATATTTTGTACCGTATGTACTATCTCCCAATCAGGTCCCTCTACAGATGGATTCTCAGAATGATGGCTTTGCAACAATGGTCTTGGAAGTTGAACTATCCATTGTGGACCTGGAGCCTTTACCTTCTTCTCCATCAAAATTGAGTTTTTCTTAGGCTGAGAATTTATACCTGCTTCATCAAATTGGATTTCATCTGGAGCTTCAGATTGTCACCATCTGACGTTAGATTTGATGGCATTACTCTGCCCAACCTGTTTATTAGGTGCCTTGCTTACTTTGTTTACATCTGCTGAGAATTATAATCCTCTTGCACTTACCTTTTGCCATCTCTCCAACAGTCTCCTCTAAGCACAGTTCTCCTGTTTCAAAACTGCACCTTGGGATCAATCTCAATATATTTAGCCACTCTCCACAGATCACCACCTGGAAGAGTAGGCATTGTGAACTGACTGGAAATTTCAAATTTCTAACTTGCCATTTTTATGTGTGACCCTAAGAGTGCTAACAACAGTGCTCAAATCCTTGCAAAAGGATGCCAAATCTTCTTTTTGCTGGAAGACAATTTGAATTTCCTTTCTTAAAACCAACAGCACATCCCGCGGACCACAAATCAGCTTCTCGCATTTGGCATTTGGCATTTTCTGCTGCTTCCTTAGAAGACCTTGCAGACAACCCTACTTCATGGTCCAGCTAATACAGAACCTGGAACAAATTCAAAATAGAACAAAGAAAAATTGCAAAAGAAGAAGGATTGAATGCAAAAATACAGAATACAACACACAAACTAGACTCAAAACTGGCACAATAACGTAGCATTACCTCCCGTGGAACGCGCTATAGTAAAAGAATCAAAATAATAGAGCAAGAACATAACAAAATAGCAAACAAACTTAAAATTACCATAGTGGGCACGAGACATTGGGTGTCAGGCTGCAGGGGTAGGCAGTAGGTACCAGGTGTTGATTCAGGAGATATAGGGTGCATTTACCGAGCTTTTCTCATTATAGGGTTGGGTTGTATACCTCGTGGTTCAGATCATGAATTTATCATTCTTTGGAGAATCTATATAGCAGGGTTGTAGACTTGCAGTGACTTCACAGAACAGGTTTTGTAGTGGCATTGGTTGTAGTTTTCTTTTTATTCCTGGGGGGGTTGGTAAGTCATTGATGTACGAGCAAGAGTATAACAAAATAATCAAAATAATAGAGCAAGAGCAAGAGAATCTATTGTAATTTTGTAAGAATATCAAAATTTCAGAGCAAGAGCATAACAAAATAGCAAACAATCGAAGAGAGCGTCTGCAGCAAGCTTAAAATTACCATTGTGGGCACAAGACACTGGGTCTCAGGCTGCAGAGGTAGGCAGTAGGCACAAGATGTTGATTTAGGAGATATAGGGTACATTTACTGAGATTCTCTCATTATAGGTTTGGGTTGTATACCTCGTGGTTCAGACCATGAATTTATCATTCTTTGGAGAAACTATATAGCAGAGTTGTAGACTTGTAGTGACTTCACATAACAGGTTCTGTAGTGGTATTGGCTGTAGTTTTCTTTTTATTCCTTGGGTTGGGGGGGAAGTGGTAAGTCATTGATGCATATGTTGTTTTATACGAGGTTTACCTATATTTATTAATTACTAACTTAAATTGCTCTTATTATATTGGTTAGATAATTCTGTATTAAGGTAGGTTTAAGGTGGTTGGAAACCTTATTACTTTTGGAAGGTGCATTTGACTCGTTCTTTTGAATTAAGAGGATGTAGGGGGCTTTTCAGCCTGTTCTTTCCCATACAACACTGTGCTACACATATAAGTGTGATGCAAGCATTGCTCGTTGCACAGCACTGTAATGCCATTATTCTTTGTTGTATATCACTTCAAGTCTGAAATGCCATCATTATTTATGTGTTGTGATGCAATATTTCTTTGCTGCATAGTACTGCGATGTTATAATTCTTTGTCATGCATTGATAGTTTACAAACTCTGTGAGTACTCTTTGAGTTGCTGAGTACTATCCGTTTTTTTGTTTCACGAGTTTTACAAGTTTAACTTGCGAGTTTTTATAGACACAGGAAAATCATGGATAAAAATGTCAACATGGGTAAAACGCTGGTTAAAATTTATTTTTCACATTGTTTTTTTGGCTATAAAACTATGCATTTTCTCTTTTGAGATGTAAATTTTTAATTTAATACATTTTGTAATTGAATTTTGCCAAAAAAAAATATGTTTTTTAAGAAATTTTAATTTGTTGTACTCTCTAAATTGCCGAGTGGAAAATTTTGGGTTCGCTGAGTATTCTCTGAATCCGAGTCTGCGAGTTATGGATACCATTATTGTTTGTAGCGTACATCTGCAATTCCATAATTCATCACATATCACTGCAATTACATTGTTTTATGCCCTTCATTTAATTTTGTGATCTGCCTATGCGGTGAGATGCTGTAGTGTGATTCTGCTTATGCTGCGCGGCAGTGTGTACTGCTTGTTATGTTGTTATGCAAGTGCAAAGTGGTCTGGACATTTAGCATTTCATATATTGTGTATCTTTTTTTTTGTTATTTAGCTTAGTTTCGTTTTGCAGTTTTATTTGTTGTTATTTTGCTTTTGTGAGGTTTTCTGCCATGAAGTAGATGAAAAGCGGAGATATATTTTTTGGACTTTTTAAATCTAATGCCAAGTCTACAACCATGTGTCACAAATGCCTAGTCAATACAATGCCAGAACAATTGCTATTTAAAGCTTTGTTGCCAATGACAAGATTACTATGTTGAGGCATGTTTACAGTTTTACAATATTTTAGCACCGCTTCAGAGAAATGAGGCTCACCACAACAGCTTTTTGTGATATTGGTTTAATTTTTAGAGCTTTTTACCAAATTGGTATTATTGTGCTGTGTAGTGGGAGCTTATTTTGTGGAGTCCAGCATGTCTATTTGACAAATTTTAGTCGCTGTTGTTTCTATTATTAGTAAATCTATCCTACCGTATTTGGAAATATGTTATTTGGTTGGTCTAAACTTTCACTAAAACGATACCTTTAGAAATATATCAAATCTCTTGCCTAGCCATGCTGAGTTAGAATGTTTAGAAAGTGTTCCGAAATATTTTTAGTATCATGTAATTACTTATGTGGTATACAGAATTCAAAACCTTTTTGAAACACAAGTGTTTATTGTATAGTCGATATGTTTTGTTATCCTTTTTATTCTGCATAAGAAAAGTTTAATCAGAATGCCTGACCTTGATTTTGTGTAGCAAAATACATGCAAATGTTCTTCCAGTTGTTCAGTGTAACATTTATTAATTGACTATATCTTCTCTTAACTGTATCTGCTTCTTGCATTGTGACTTATGATTCTTACGATTTTTTATTTTTCTGTATTGCCTGTGCATATTTGTGCATGCTTGTAGAACCCATTTTTGTGCCATTGATAAACTGTATTTATATGACACTAATATCACTATATTTCTGCAGACACAATGATGAAGTTTGCATCCTTTGAAACTATAGTAGAATTGCTTTACAAGCATGCAGTGCCCATTCCAAAAGATGAATGTAGCAAATCTTTTCAACTGGGAATTAGTTTTGCTGCAGGATATATTGCTGGTGTCTTCTGTGCTATTGTTTCACATCCTGCAGACAATCTGGTTTCTTTCCTAAACAATGCTAAGGGTGCTACTGTGGGCGAGGTAACCTACCCATACACGTTATGAAGCTTCGTCCTTTCATGTTATTCAGTCTTAAATTTATTTGGATACCATATACAGGCTATTGAATTTTATTATACCGTAGATAATTCCAGATTATTTGCAGCAATAAGTGTAATAACTAATTCTTGGATGCTTGTGGGGATCAGGCTGTGCAAAAAATTGGTGTTGTTGGCCTTTTTACTCGTGGACTTCCTTTACGTATTGTTATGATCGGAACACTTACTGGAGCTCAGTGGGGTATCTATGATGCTTTCAAGGTGTTTGTTGGCCTGTAAGTTCTGTACCCTGACATAAAGCAATGTGTGTTGTTTTATTGCACAGTTAGCAATGTGTGTTGTTTTATTGCACAGTTGTTTTCTACAAGGTTTATGAACATGGCACCAAATATACTATGTATCCACTCCTGGCATGCATATTGACCGATCCCAACATGTGCACAATATTGCGGAGTACTGTATTGCAAACTGGTAATCTGAAAGGGGCTGGGATGCAATATCATTTCGTATCTGGTACATTAGAATGGGTTCCGGGGGAATGTTCTAAAGAACGGAAAAAAAAAACCAGAAAGAAAGAATCATAAAAAGGAAGAGAAACAAAAAGGCATATATTCATGTCAGGATTCAATAAGATATTGACTAACTTAGAATGTTAGTAACCTCGAGTTTCGAAATTGTCCATGCTCTGAATTTCGGAAAAGTAATCAACTGAATGTTGGTACAGAGTCTAGTATACAGTGTACACCCAGTGCATTTTTTGAGATTCAGGAGGCTAACATCTATTTTGTATGTTAAGCTGCGATATTTGTTAAATTTGAAATTAAAATCATCAGATTTCCACAATTCATAATGATATCTATTATTGCTTCTGGATTTGATTGTGTGATTTTTTTTTGCATCAATGTTTCGGATATGATCCATCGTCAGGATGTTTAGAAAATGCCAAACATTGATGGATCACAGAATGTGATCCGAAACATCAATGCAAAAAAAAGTCACACAATCAAATCCAGAAACAACAATAGAAATTTGAAATTGTTTGTGGACAGTGGAAACTGCATTTCTTTTCTGTCTTTTTTTATTGCTAGTGATTTTAAACTGCAACGTAAAGTAGGAACAGTCAGCAAATGCCAAATCAAGGTTCTGCTTTGCTTTAAAGATTGTTTGGTTATCTTCTAATTGTTGCAATATGTTTAACAGGCCGACTACTGGTGGAGTTACCCCACAACCAGCTGCTCCAGGGCTCAAGGACTTGAGCAAATTGAACTAATTTCAGGAGGTGTTTTTGACATAAATTTCATAGGATCAGGTTGAGTTAAGAAATTGAAGGTCTGAATAAAGGACTTAAGGAGGGTTCGTTCTCCTGAATTTTGTTTTTGAAGCATTGAGGTTGATTCATGCAGGCTAGAAATTCTGCGATTTTTTTAATGTTGGATTTTTTTCGGAGTTCAGTCATCCCTTCAAACTTAGTTACATTTTTTGAAGGTGCTTGGCATATTATCTTCAATCGTTTTTGATTCGCATACGGCTAACCATCTTTGATGTGAACGGGAACCAAGATAATAATAGAAGCCATTTTGCTTTGATATGACATTACTGTTGACCAGTGATGTACTTTTCTGAGTGGTATGAGTATGAACCATGGAAACATATTTTGTGGAATATTATGTTCAGTTTAATCGATGTTCTTGTTCAAGTTAGATGCAAACAATGCCAATTATCTTGGTAGTACTGCTTGGTGGTTAGGATGATGCTGTAGTTCAGGTTTAAATTTTTTTTCCATCAATTTTAGCGAAGGATACAGAGAGCTAATCATTCAGAAATTGATATTGACAACAGAAGAGCCCTTTCATTCGAACATTTATTTTTTGGTACGCAATCCTGTCAATTTGTTCGTCAGGTAAGCAAAAATGGTTCTAATGCATCAATCCTGTCAATTGGTTTGTCAGGTAAGCTAAAATGGTTCTAATGTATCATCTATATCACCCCAAACTGGAATAATAGCTCCAAAACCCATCAAGAAATTGTTCTTTATTTTGTTATTCATTTATTTTACTAGAAAAAACGTTTCCTTCACACATTTCAATCTATTCTTAATGCAGATCCTTTTGTCACAATCAGTAGCATTGTCGCAGTAAAAGAGTGGCTAAAAGATATGCTATAATGTGAGAAAACAAAATATATATGAATTACGATTCAATGCAAAACCCCGATATTTTAAATTGTGAATTCCCCTGTATCATATTTTGAATTTTCTAACCCGCTTTACCAAAAATTAAATGAAGTTTCTCAATTGAGCTTGTCTACAAGGAGATATCCTCTGGGTACTTCAAATTTGAAGAATGGCCGCTTGAGATCTTATATGTGATTGTCTCTTAACTTTATGCCACAACAGTAAAAACTGCAAAATGCACTGAGACCACATTAAAGAAATATATTTATATCAGATCAAAGACAAGGGATTTTGCAATGCAAGTTTCCATTTGGCAATACTCTGTTGATAGTCCAACATATTCCTGCTAAGGCAATGGCAATGCATGTTGGTGTTGAAAATAAGTCACTTTTGGATTGATGATGGACTGGTCCAAGAGGGATCAGTAGTTCAGTGGTAGAGCAGTCTAGCAGCATAAGGAAGGTTCTAGGTTTGAGTCTTAGCTAGTCCATGTCTCAACAGTGGATAAATCGGATAATGATAAGAAGAAACGAGCATCACATATGATTAGCTTCATGAGTCAAAGAAAGAAAAATGACTTCTGATTACAGATTTAGCACAATTACTGATCCTTTCTTACATTCAGAGACAACTCGCAATTCACTTGTAAAGAGTTGTTCCTATTTATTATCCTCCTCATATGCTCTTGGATGATACCCTTTTTATTTTTGAGTTCTTTTTTCTTGTATTGTTTAGCTTATTAGATGCAATACTTGAAACAGCCCATGCTACCATAAAAAAAGTTCTATATGACCTCTGAACTCCTTATCTACAGTATAATTATTTACTAATATTTTTAATTGTGTTTCAAAGAATTGCTTTTAATTAACAAATTTTAATATCAAAATGTTCAATTTTATATTTTAAAATAGATTTCACAGTTGCGAAAAAACACATTCCAATCACTAGTAGTAAGGTAACACTCAAATAGTAGAGTTATGACTGAAGAATCGGGACATTTTTCAAATATCATGACAGTATCGGCAATGTCAGTCACACAGTATAATCTATTTTTGGTAATTCAATACGACAGATTATAAACCAGCATAATTAAAATCAATCTAAAATGATGAACTAACTCCGCATCATTATTACTAATTGTAAAATCCACCAAATAATTAGTAATAAATAAATCATTAAACCATTACTCAAGGTTTGATTAGCTATTCCACTTGATTCTAAGAAAGTCATTTATAGAAGAAAAATAAATCAAAATCGTATGTCTTTTATTATTATAATGAAGTTCATAAAGGAATTTGAAGGATATAATCTTGGGAGTATGTATATTGTTTTTCATAAAAATCATCATATTTTAAAGGATACAAAATTTTTACATGGTATTTTTCTAATATTTCTTTTGCTCTTTTTATTTGCAAGTCTAATGTCTCAAATTGCTGTAATTTTAGAAATTTCAAAATTTACGTTGTTGACATCTGTAATATTAGATTGTATTTGAGAGCATAATTCACTTTCTAACCTGACCACATATAAATAAGATATAACTTAACAATAATGATGGATCATAAATAAAAATGGAAATAACCACAAAATAGGAGAAAAAAATCATAACCAAAGAGATCAAAGCTTATATTAGTCCTTCAAAAGACATCAATGCACCTTCTTTGTTTGAATTCCTATAACACTCCACTACTACTACATACACCCTACGGAATAACTTATATCCAACCTTATATTTATAAAATACATACAAAGTAAAACCATGCATTGGTTTTGGAGATAATTTACAAGCCCAATGAAGGTATGATACCCAAATGGAGTGTCATATTATCCTAATCAAAATATTTAACCACCCAAACTTGGGTGTCCAATTTATCCTTATTCTTCCATTCATTAAATGCTTCACGAAAAGTTTCCAACACTATCATAAGGTTAGTCAAGATTCTAAAGAAAACTCTTTTATACGCTCTTACTAGTCAAGACACTCTTACAAACCTCCCAGGATGTCAACACATGTACAATTCAGTTAAGTGAAAATTGGGATGCC
The DNA here is from genome assembly GCF_030272615.1 of Cryptomeria japonica. Taxonomy (NCBI): domain Eukaryota; kingdom Viridiplantae; phylum Streptophyta; class Pinopsida; order Cupressales; family Cupressaceae; genus Cryptomeria; species Cryptomeria japonica. Next base: position 545,143,026 of record NC_081412.1, on the reverse strand, counting down.
TACACCTTTGTCCATGGATAAAATCCACAAAAGTAAATAAATAAATTACGCTGAAGGCGTCTCCTACTATGAAATGGACGGGCTAATTTTTTTTTAATCGACGGTTCAACCTCCTCAATACAACTTGCAAGACGATTCAAACACTTTAGTCCGCTAGATTTTTTCCAATGGTTGTACATGTAAATAAATAAAAAATGACGAGGACTACGAATACGTTGTAAGGGCTTAATTTCCAACACAGTTTCGTACGCTTCCCACAATTTCCTATGCAAATACATTTCCTACTTGCAAAAAATTGATCTACCATTTACTTGTAAGCACGTGGGAGACTACTTGTCTAATCGTATTTACTTGCGATTTTTTGTTGTTTTACCACTTCCTCACCGGTTGATTTAAAATGTAGTTGCTGGTATTATGAATCCATAAATGAATGATTTTTTCTTTATGATAGCTAAACTTCTAATAAAAATCTCTTCATGATTTTATATATAATTTTTTTAATTATATTTTGAATTTTAAAAATAATTTATCTTAATCAATAATATACAAGTCCATTCCACAAGGACAAGTTGCATTTATTTTTATTTTATTTTTAATATATTTAAAATGTAAAATATTATTATTATTTTATAAAATTAGATTTTGAATTTTAAAAATAACTAATTTTATTTTCTTTGATATTTTTAATTTTTTCCTAAGATCTCAGGTTTGGAAAATACTTGACGTAAAATACATATGGTTTGTCTACCCATTCACGTATTTTTGCAAATCTCCCACATTGACCATTAATATATGTTTCTTTTTAAGATTTGATTCTTCTTATTATTTTTTTATTAAGTAGTGTTTCACCTTAAATAAGTCTAGTCAAATTCATCTCTCACTTCGCTCCATCTTTGCACTTGTGGTCTAGTGGTATAATAGTACATTGCCACAGTACAAACAATGGATAATATCTTCTTTTGAACAATGTCATATTATGATGTCAAATTATTGACTCGTTTACCTTGTTCAACTTGATTAAACGTATCTTGAAAAAGTCATTAAAAAATCATATCAAACAAGATATAATTATTTATTTCTTATATGAAAGAGATGTTTGAACAAAGACCACCAAGTTAACCATTTGCAAGCTCCCCACTCCCAACATTTACTGCACATGGTCTATATTAGCAAGGTTTTGAAGGTAGGTTAAAATAGCTTTTTAAAAAAAATTAGCATTGAGTATAATTAATAATTTGGTGTAATGTAGTTAGTTATTAGATATGATATATTTTTAAAATAATTTAAATTATATAAATATTAAATAAATAATAAAGACAATTATAACACTATTTTAGTATATTAAATAAATATAATAATATAAATATATAATTATATTAAGAATATATAAAAATATTATAAAAAATAATAGATAGTAACATATAATTATAATATAATTTTTATAATAAAATATATTTATAAATAATTAATAAATAGATGAAAATATTAAATATCTAAATATTTATTATTTTTCTTACATAATCTTAAAACATGTATAACATTCATGGACATTAAGTTTCAACAATCCATGAAATATTGTTCAACTATTTTCCGAAATCATTTGTGTAAAAAAAATATTTTTTAATCAACATTTCGGATCACACTCTATGATCCATCATCAAAACGAAACAAGTTAGAGATCACAGAGTGTCATCTGTAACTTTGATGCAAAATAAAATAAAATTACACAATCAATTCTAGAAATAGTTGAGCAATATGTATAACATTAAAAAAAAATGAATCTCATGTTGGCAGTCCATAATTAAATCAACATTCTTAATATTTGTAAGAATGCAATGCATTTAAATGTGACCCATCATTGGCACATGATAGTTCACTTCACATGCGTAAAATTTGTAATTGTGGATCATATGCAAATGTACTAAATAATAGGCACAATCCAACTCATTTGACGTATAAAAGGTTAGTTAACATGGAACATGATCAAATATAACTTAAAATTTACCTCACATTCTTTACAATTGTAAACATGGATCACAATAAATGTAACCTATAATTGGCACATTACAATTCACTACGCATTCTTAAAATTCAAGTAACTATGGATTGTAGTCAAATGTAATGCATAATAAACATATTGCAATTCACTTGACATATTTGAGGGTTGTTCACATGGAACATGATCAAATATAACCCATCATCAATACCATACAAATTTTGTCATGTTCTAAAGTTTTTAAAGTCAAATACAATTAAACTAGTACCATACACTATTCTCTATTTGAAACCGTTTATGTAGTCATTGGATGAAGGAGATTTTAATAGGAAGGAAAATACTTACTCTCTTTTCGATTTAGTACTATATTGATTCATTTCACATTAACTAATAAATTATGGCAATATATGAAAAAAAAAAATATAGATAGAAAAAGAGTAAGAATATGTATGAACAATATACAGATTAAGAAGCCAAACTTATCCAAAAGTACATACCAAATGCTACTATAATATTATATTAAGGTAATTATCTTAAAATGAATCTAAAACTAAATAGAAATTGATACGATTAATACACACACCATGCTTCTCTCTCTCTATATCTATATATCTCTTTCTCTCATTTTCTCACATATACAGTCCTCATTTCTCCCTCCCTATCACTATCTCTCTATCTCCCCCCCCTCTCTCTCCTTCCCTCCCTCTCTACCTATCTCCCTCCCTCCCTATCACCCTATTTACCTTTGTATATCTATTCTCTCTCCATTTCTCTTCCCATATATATCCATCTCTCTTTCCCTTCCCATATATCTCTCTCTCTTTCTCTATCTCATCCTCTCTGTAACTCCCTTTCTATCTCTCTATCTCTATCTTTTTCTCTCCCTCTCTATCTCTCTCTATATTCTTCTCCCTCTTCCTCTCTCCATTTAGCATCATCATCTCTCTCTCTCTCTCTCTCTCTCTCTCTCTCTCCTCTCTCTCTCTCTCTCTCTCTCTCTCTCTCTCTCTCTCTCTCTCTCTCTCTCTCTCTCTCTCTCTCTCTCTCTCTCCATATCAATATCCTTCACCAACACCATCTCTATCTTCTTGTCTATCTCTATCTAATTACTCTCTATCTCCCTTACTCTCCCCCCTCTATTTATCCCTCTTTCTAACTTTCTCTCTCCCACTCTATCCCTTTCTCCCTATTGCAAACATAACAAGACCATATTAGTAATACAACCTCCTTTACTACAAAAATATATACAAAAATAAACCAAAATATTTCCTAATTGATATTCTACTCATATTAATTATTTATTTAATTACGTCGAAGGCGTCTCTTTCTATGAAATGGACGAGATAAATTTTGCAAATCCATGGTTCACACTCTCTAAGAAGTGTGCAAGACGATTAAAAAGATCTTGTCCGTTCATTGTTTTTTCCGTTCTCGTCACCGTCGTTCCTGCCTTCGCCGTTTCTCGTTTGTCTTAACGATTTCGTTCACTGCACGATTTTGTTCGATATATTTTGGGAGTAACACTACTTTAAATGCAAATAGGCTAGCTAAAGTATTTACAACTATTTATATCTTCCACATACATACTCTTTTGTCCTTGTAAGGTAAGGGCGTTTTTTTTAATATATTTCGAATGATGTGTTTCTAATATTTTTGTTTTATTTAATGTTTTTTTTTAATTATAAATATTTTTCAATTATAATTATATTATTATATATTTATTTTTATAATATATTCTATATTCTATATATTATATTATTTTATTTAATTATATATATATATATATATATATATATATATATATATAAAATTATGATATTAATTTAAATTAATTCATACAAAAATATGGAAGAATTAATAGATAATTAGAAAAGTTTAATTATATTGTCATTAATTATGATCTTAATATTAATATTTCGTATAGTATAAATTATATTTCATAAAATTTTAACTTATTTTTAAAATAATATTATATTGATTTCTATAATTTTCACATTCATAATATCTGAGTATTTTATTCTTGTGGATTAGACCATGGAGATTTTATCAAAAAATCTTGCATGATATAATCTAGAAGAAGAATTATACTAAAATAATATTATATTGTATTCTAATAAAAAATATTTAAACAAATATATATAATTAGTATATAATATTTTTCATATAATTAAAATTCAATCATATAATATATTTAGTTGATTAAAAATATACTAGATAAGTCTAATTATATAGTATGTATTTAATATATAAAATAGGATACATAATTAAATAACAAATATATATAGATATTTAATTTTCACCTAGTTTGTTTTATTTGAGGTTTATCTTGTATGTAAGAAGTTACTAACTCATCATAGAAACAACAAAAATGAAGGTAAGTTTAATCTACAAAGAAAGATTTTAAAAAACTAATAGAAGTAAATAGTTTCATTTGCATTTTATTTATCTCCTCTCTCTCTCTCTCTCTCTCTCTCTCTCTCTCTCTCTCTCTCTCTCTCTCTCTCTCTCTCTCTCTCTCTCTCTCGCTCTCTCTCTCTCTCTCTCTCTCTCTCTCTCTTTCTATATTTTTCTACTTCTCTTTTAGTATGTAAGAAGTTACTAAATCATCATAGAAACAATAAAAATGAAGCAATGTTTAATCTACAAAAGAATATTTTAAAAAACTAATACAAGTAAATAGGTTTCATTTGCATTTTATTTATCTCCTCTATCCTATCTCCTTACCTCTCGCTATATATATCTCTCTTCCTCATATCTCTTTTCCACTCTCTCTCTCTCTCTCTCTCTCTCTCTCTCTCTCTCTCTCTCTCTCTCTCTCTCTCTCTCTCTCTCTCTCTCTCTCTCTCTCTCTCTCTCTCTCTCTCTCTCTCTCTCTCTCTCTTTCTATCCCAGTCTCTCCCTATCTCTCTCTCTTTCTATATCTTTCTACTTCTCTATCTCTCTCTCTCTCTCTCTCTCTCTCTCTCTCTCTCTCTCTCTCTCTCTCTCTCTTCTCTACTTTTATCTCCCTATCTCTCTATCTCTCTTCCTATACTCTTATCCATTTCTCTATCCCTCTTTATCTCTCTATATCAACTTTTATCTATATTTTCCCCTCTCTCTTCTCATCTCCCTTCCTCCTCTACCTATCTTTCTCCCTCTACTTATCTCTCTCTTTTTCTCTCCCTTTATCTTCCCATATATCTCTTTTTCTCATCATCTTTCCACACACACATACATATATATGTCTCGCCATCTCTATTTGTATGTTTCTACATCTCTTTATTTATTTGGCTCTCTATCTCTTCCTCTCTTTCAATGCCTCTCTATCTATCTCTATCTTTATCTCTCCCAAGATACCTCCCTATATCTATTTCTCCCCACCTCTATCTTCCTCTCCTCCTTATATCCCTAGACATTTCTCTATCTCTCTATCTATCTGTCTACCCCCCATCTCTCTCTCCCTCTTCCTAGACCTCTATCTATATAAATTTTCCTCCCCATCTCTATCTTTCATTCTCCATATATAACTCACTCTCTCTCTCTCTCTCTCTCTCTCTCTCTCTCTCTCTCTCTCTCTCTCTCTCTCTCTCTCTCTCTCTCTCTCTCTCTCTCTCTCTCTCTCTCCTTTTTCTATCCCTATCTACATCCATGTCTCCTTTTTGCTAAGATAAATAGGCCTATTTGTAATAAAGATTATCTTCCTAATTCATAGGTTTTTAGTTCTATTTAGATCCTTTAAGTGAATGCATAGTTGATTTGAAGAAATCGATTCTCCATTGATACCATTTTTACACAAATAAATGAAGAGATTATTGATTGGCCTCATGCATTACACAAATGTATGCAAAAAATAGACCAAAGTTATTTCTAATTAACCTTCCACACTATTCGGCGTACTCATGCACACCAAGGTGCAATTGCTAGTAAATAAATTTGGCCACTAAAAAATAGGACACCAACTTTCCCAAGTGGAGACAATAGGCACAAAAGACTAATAGAAATTTATATGAAATAATAAGACATTTACATTGGGATTGCAAGCTCGAGACACTTATCGTAACACAATCTCACATAGAGTAAATCGTGCATGAGAAAAAGAGAACAACATCAAAATCTAATAGCACACTATCAAATCAAGCTCTAGAAGATATTATGCCCATGGCTTCCCCACACCAATTGAACTTCTTTGTTCTCATTATCTTAATAAAGGAATAAAAAACATTTTGTATAGTGTCCACTTTCTATAAAATGATTCTAGCAACATTAATCATTTCCTAAATAAAGTGATGCTAACCATCAATATGCATCATGTGAGCATGATACATTACGGTTTAACCAAACATATGG